>NW_028165395.1:0-16346 GCF_964263955.1 Coregonus lavaretus | reverse complement strand
ACTCTTCTCTTCTCTCTATACTTCTCTTCTCTCTACTCTTCTCTTCTCTCTACTCTTCTCTTCTCTTCTCTCTACTCTTCTCTCTACTCTTCTCTTCTCTCTACTCTTCTCTCTACTCTTCCCTTCTCTCTACTCTTCTCTTATCTCTTCTCTTCTCTTATCTCTTCTCTTCTCTTCTCTTCTCTCTACTATTCTCTTCTCTTTACTCTTCTGTTCTCTCTACACTTCTCTCTACTATTCTCTTCTCTCTACTATTCTCTCTACTCTTCTCTTCTCTCTACTCGTCTCTTCTCTTCTCTCTACTATTCTCTTCTCTCTACCCTTCTCTTCTCTCTACCCTTCTATTCTCTCTACCCTTCTATTCTCTTCTCTTCTTTCTTCTCTTCTCTTCTCTTCTCTTCTCTCTACTCTACTCTACTCTTCTATTCTCTCTACTTTACTCTTCCCTCTACTCTTCTATTCTATTCTCTCTACTCTTCTTTTCTCTATTCTCTACTCTTCTCTCTTCTCTACTCTCTTCTCTTCTTTCTCATCTTACTTTCTCTCTTCTTATTTCTCCCTCTCTCTATTTTGCTCTCTGTTCTTCTTGTCCTCCTCTCCCTATATTTCTCTCTCTCCCTCCCTCCCTCCCTCCCTCCATATCAAAAAGAGAGGGATGAGGAGGGCAGAAGTGTCAGTGCGAAGAGAACCAGAGCAGACCCACCCTGGCCTCAGCCATCGTGTGGATGACTAACCCTCTATCTTTTCATCTCAATGACATCCCCCATCCCTCTCCAATCATTTCATCTTCATGACATCTCTTCCTCTTTTCTCTTCCTCGTTATAATGACACAACCTTAATTAGCCTGCCTTCTATTGGAGGCCATGAGGGATGTGTGTGTATGTGTGTGTGTGCGTGTGCGTGCATGCGTGTGTCCGTATGTGCGTGTGTGTGGATGTGTGTATGGATATAAAGTCAAAACAGTACTCATTCTACAGCCACCTGTTTCACCTGCAAAGCATCTGGAGAAGCTGTATGCAATTACAGTGTTGTTCCCCCAACCCTCAAACACAGGGATTGGTTCTGCTCTGTACTAGGGACTACTAAAGCCGCCAGCAGAAGGTTCACATGGAAAGAAATGCACGGAAGATGCAGAAGGGGTTCATGGAAAACTGTCTCATGAGCATATATACACACACACACACACACACACACACACACACACACAGTATCCTACATTTTGTTACCTGTGCAGGTGGCTTTATGGACGTTAGCGCTCCAGTCCCCAGAGGAGAGACAGCGTGACTCCAGGGCTCCCTGGAGACGGTAACCGTGGCGACAGGCAAGGCGGCACAAGGTGCCAGGCTTCACTTTCCTCTGTCCACAGGCAGGGGGCGACAGCAGGACGTTCTTCAGAGTCACCATGGGGGGACAACGCACCTCTGAGGATATATATATATATATATAAAGAGAGAGAGAGAGAGAGAGAGAGAGAGAGAGAGAGAGAGAGAGAGAGAGAGAGAGAGAGAGAGAGAGAGAGAGAGGAGATGAGACAGAAGATGAGATATACTATGAATGAGTTTTTCGTGGTCAGGTCACATGGTCAGGGAAAACTCCATGCCCTAACTGATAATATTTGTGTTTGACAGTCACAACAAATTGACTGCATTGACTTCAACTACATAAAGCAGAGGAACACAAAGAGTTACAGTAACGGAACTGGGGAAGGAAAAGAAGAGAAAAATCTTGGAGCACATCAACCTGTTTCCTGTGTTTTCACCCTACAGAGAATGAATCTCTCTGGCCTTTAAACAAGGCTCACTCAGTCGTCATGCAATAAACCAATTTTCTGGAGCAGTAAATCACTTTCAGTACAAAAGAAACAAGAATGTCCTCGGAAATTAATATAAGACCACAGAGCTATTACAAGCAAGGGGTTTAATGTATTCTTGGACATATCGCTTGTGAGTGGCTTCCACCCAGAACTGTCCCCGGATCAATCTCTAGTCTTTTGGCTGTTAGATGGAGTCAGATTTGGAGGAGAGGAGGAAGAGAGGAGAGGAGAGGAGGAAAAGAGAAGTGGAGGGGGAGAGGAGAGGAATGGAGGAAGAAAGGAGAGGAGAGCAATAGGAGAAATGCTGTCCTCTCCTCTCAAAATAACAGTGGAGATTTCCTCAGATTAAAAGAAAATATCTCCAGCCCCTTTTAGCGAAGCAGCCAGTGATCACGTTACACTACTACACAAACAAACTGTAACTCAATCAGAACTTCATCCGGCGGAGATAGGAGTCAATAAACAGAAACTAAATGAGTGCCTTTGGTTAGACGTCTGTAGCTTTTAAATAGATAGAGAGAGAGAGAGAGAGAGAGAGAGAGAGAGAGAGAGAGAGAGAGAGAGAGAGAGAGAGAGAGAGAGAGAGAGAGAGAGAGAGAGAGAGAGAGACAGTGACTCATTGGAGGCCAAAGTGGAGCGGCCGGAGGTTTGTGGGTAAAACACTACCGTTCTGCCCTTTTTGTGTGTGTTTGTGTGTCTGACATGTGGTGGTGCCTGTGTGTGGAGAGTGTGTGTACGTGTCACGATCGTCATGGAGAGACCAAGGCGCAGCGTTGAGGGTGAACATATTTATTAAATGAATGATCACACGATCAAAAACAACAGACGAAAAACGTGATGTCTACGGTTTACACAACCAAATACGAACAAAATCCCACAACCCGAAAGAAAAACAGATAGATTAAATATGGCTCCCAATCAGAGACAAACAGCCGACAGCTGACACTCGTTTGCCTCTGATTGGGAGTCACACCGGCAAACATAGAAAATAAACCACCTAGAACACCCACCAGAGAAACAGAAAACATAGAATGAACACACCCTGGCTCAACATATTGAGTCCCCGAGCCAGGCTGTGACAGTACCCCCCCCTAAAGGCGCGGACTGCGACCGCGCCTAAATACGAGCGAAAACAGGGGAGGGCTGGGTGGGCATTCCTCGGCGGCGGCTCCGGCTCTGGGCTAGATCCCCACTTCCTCTCCAACCCCCCAAAGTACCCCTGGTCCTGTCTAGCCCCGCTGGCCGGAGCCGGACTGACGACACGCGCCCCTGGCCTGGTGCGTGGAACAGGAACGGATCGGACCGGGCTGACGATGCACACCCCTGGCTTGGTGCGTGGAGCAGGAATGGACCGGAATGGGCTGGCGACGCGCACCACAGACTTGGTGCGGAGAGCAGGAACGAGCCGGACAGGGCTGACGACTCGCATCCCTGACTTGGTGCGAGTAGCAGGAACGGGCTGGAACAGGCTGACGACTCGTACCCCTGGCTTGGTGCGAGTAGCAGGAACGGGCTGAACCAGGCTGACGACTCGCACCCCTGGCTTGATGCGAGTGGCAGGAACAGGCCGGGTTGGGCTGGCGACGCACACCGTAGGCTCTGTGCGTGGAGCAGGAACAGGCCGGGCTGGGCTGGCGACGCACACCGTAGGCTTTGTGCGTAGAGCAAGGACAGGCAGGGCTGGGCTGGCGACGCGCACCACAGACTCGGTGCGGAGCGCAGGAACGGGCCGGGCTGGGCTGTCGACGCACACCGTAGGTTTGGTGCGGGGAGCAGGAATAGACCGGACCGTACTGGGCACACACACCACTGGCTCCACACCGGGATCTGGAACGGGCCGGACCGGACTGGCAACACCCGCCAGTACCTCTCGCCGTGCCTCTACACCTTCCATCTCCTCTTCTACCAGTAGCCCCCGTAACCTGGCGGCCTCCTCTGCAACCCCACTGGACCGCTCCATAGCGGCCTCCTGCTGCCCCGATGTCGTGAGCCCCCCCCTAAAAATGTTCTGGGGGTCTCTCCAGGCCTCCAACATTCTCTCCCACCTTTCGCTCCTCTGTCTCCAACCCTCCTCACTCAACTCCTCAATGGGCTTGACCCAGTCGAAGCTGCCACGGAGATCATTTGGCGATGGCCCTTGGACACGCTGCTTGGTCTGGTCTTGGTGGGATTTTCTGTCACGATCGTCATGGAGAGACCAAGGCGCAGCGTTGAGGGTGAACATATTTATTAAATGAATGATCACACGATCAAAAACAACAGACGAAAAACGTGATGTCTACGGTTTACACAACCAAATACGAACAAAATCCCACAACCCGAAAGAAAAACAGATAGATTAAATATGGCTCCCAATCAGAGACAAACAGCCGACAGCTGACACTCGTTTGCCTCTGATTGGGAGTCACACCGGCAAACATAGAAAATAAACCACCTAGAACACCCACCAGAGAAACAGAAAACATAGAATGAACACACCCTGGCTCAACATATTGAGTCCCCGAGCCAGGGTGTGACAGTACGTGCACATGTTGGGCGTGTGTGTGTGTGTGTGTGTGTTCCTGTGTCAGGCTCTTTTGTTATGAGCAGGCAGATAGAGTGATGTAGTGTGGCTGCAAGCAAATCCACACCATATGTTTAACCACTGTGTTCTGTTTCAAGTGTGTGTGTGTGTGTGTGTGTGCGTACAGTATTGTACACCAACACCCCAGTACATGCTTAATTCTGACCTTTCACCTAATAATTCATTGTCAGAGGAACACTGGAGGACTCACAAAACAGACACACTGAACTCTGGCTGGAGTCAAGGTTGTTCAGTGACAGAGATGGAGTATGAGGTGAAGACACCAAGGGTCCCGCTATGTGATGAGGGAGAGCGGGGTAGAGTGAGGTTTTAGGGTGATAGCGGGGTAGGAGGTTCCTGCAGGCTTACCCACACACCGTGGTTGGATCCCACTCCACTGTGAGTCGGCCTGACAGCTGAGCCTGGCATCACCCTCCAGCCTGTAGCCCTTGGCACAGCGCACCTCACACGCCGCCCTGTAGGAGGCGCCACCCTTGCTGCAGTTCATGTGTCCGTGCTGGGGCGGGGAGAGGGCGGGACAGGAGCGCACTGTGGTACACAGAGGAACAGAACAGGACACAAGACTTAGAGACTGGCCAGTCTAACTGCAATGAAAATATCTGATTAAACTAAGAGAAGGAGGAGAGGAGAGAGAGAGAGAGAGAGAGAGAGAGAGAGAGAGAGAGAGTGAGGGAGAGCAAGAGAGAGAGAGAGAGAGAGAGAGAGAGAGAGGGAGAGAGAGAGAGAGAAAGACATTTGCTCTACTGCAATGATCCTGGACGGCTGGTCCTAGTTAGCCTGATGTCTAAGAGAGTGTGTTTAGTGTGTTGGTTTTCATCATCAATGATAGACAGTCTTTTAGGAGACGCCCTCCCTAAAAGTTTAACTGGATGGGAGTCCCACAGTGGAACAAGACAGACTGACAGACAGTCAGAGAGAGACACACACACAGACATGCACGCGCAGGCAAGCAGGCAGGCATCCATGCACACACACACTTTCTCTCCCTCTCTCTCTCTCTCTCTCTGCAGCTGCTGGCACACAGTAGTGATCCCAGTAAATATTTACCCATAATTCAATCCAAACACACATGATCTTAATCTACAGTGAAAATGTTGACACACCAGCCAGATACTCTCCACACTGACTCCACACACCATGCTCCAACTTAACAAGCCTCTTACCAACTTAATGTATGTGTATTTGTGTGTGTGTGTGTGTGTGTGTGTGTGTGTGTGTGTGTGGGTGTATTTGTGTATATTTGTGTGTGTGTGTGTGTGTGTCTCCCTGATAGGCCGATGTATGTCCCATAAATGTTTATGAATGCGTTGGAACGTCAGATGGAGATTCAGAGCCTCTTTGAAGAGGTTCCCATTGTTGAATAATGATTTATAAAGGACACGTGTTGAATAAACAACTGCTGGGAGCAGTCTCTTTGTGTGTGTGTGTGTGTGTGTGAGCGTGGGAGCGTGCGTGTGTTTGGTGTGTGTGTGTGTGTGTGTGTGTGTGAGCGTGGGAGCGTGCGTGTGTTTGGTGTGTGTGTGTGTGTGCGTGTGTGTGTGAGCGTGGGAGCGTGCGTGTGTTTGGTGTGTGCGTGTGTAGGGGTAATAATCAGGAACAGTGGTCACATTAAAACGTTCTGTGTTCACTAAAGATCCCATGGTAGGGGTGTTAACCCCGGTGTCCTGGCTAAATTCCCAATCTGGCCCTCATACCATCATGGCCACCTAATCTTCCCCAGTTTCCAATTGGCTCATTCATCCCCCCTCCTCTCCTCTGTAACTATTCCCCAGGTCGTTGCTGTAAATGAGAACGTGTTCTCAGTCAAGTTACCTGGTAAAATAAATCAAATCAAAATAAATGCATACACAATGAAAAGATGCCAGCGATATAATACCAACACTGAAATATGAGAATCACAAAGAATTAGATGTGATGAGTGAGAGCATGAGGAGGAACATGATGAGATTCAGACAGAGAAAGAAAGAAATGAAGAGAGAGCAACAACAACAACAACAACAACAACAACAACAACAACAACAACAACAACAACAACAACAACAAAGAGAAGCAGATATGAAGATAGAAAGGAGAGAGAGAGGCATGAAGCAGACACATATCGGACAGAAAAAAAGATTTTGTGTGTGCGTGTGTGCATGCATTACGTTACTGTGTGTGTGTGTGTGTGTGTGTGTGTGCATACTTCGTTAGGGTTGCAAAATTCCAGGAACTTTCAAGAAATTGCCTGGTTTTCCAGAAATCCTGGTTGAAGGATTCCGGATTTCTTGCTTATTCCTTCTTGGTTCCGGGAAGACTTCAACCGGGATTTCTGGAAAACCAGGGAATTTATTGAAACTACCCTCTCACCTCTGCAGCTGGGCGGAGAGCCTGACCATGTCCCGTCTGGCTGGCACAGTCTGATGCCACTACCCAGTCGATCGTAGCCAGGCTGGCATCGCACCCCGCAGGCCACATTGAACTGGTTATTACACACATTGTGGATGAAGAAACCATTCCCTGGAGGAGACAGCTCTGGACAGTACACCACTGGAGATGGAGAGGACGGAGAGATGGAGGGGAAGAGAAAAGGGTCAAAAATGAAAAACATTAGATGAGATAAGATTCACTCACTGCACTGACAGATGTAGATCGACTCTGGTCAAAAGTAGTGCACTATGTAGGTTGTAGGGTCCCATGTGGTCCCGTGTGGTTCAGTTGGTAGAGTATGGCACTTGCAATGCCAGGGTTGTGGGTTCGATTCCCATGGGGGACCAGTACGAACAAATATGAACATGTATGCACTCACTACTGTAAGTCGCTCTGGATAAGAGCGTCTGCTAAATGACTGAAATGAAATGATGGGGATATGGTGTTATTTGGGAAGTGACCTCTCTCAGCTGTAGCAAGAGGGGGAAGTCTGACACAGCACGCTGTTGACTCATTCTTAGGGGTCGGTTATTACTACTGTACGTACTTCAAGAAACATACTAAGTGTGTTTGAGGGTGAATATGTGTGTTTATACAGTACATGTGTGCCGGTTTCCAAGACGCAGATTAAGCCTAATTCTGGACTAAAAAGCTATGGAGCGTTCTCCATTGAATATGCTTTTTAGTCCAGGACTAGACCTACTTTGTTTCTGGGAAATCTGCCCTGTGTTTCCGACTATTTAAGTCTACGTCCCAAATGGCACCCCATACCCCCCGTACCCCACATATGCTTCCCCCAAAAAGGGCATAGGATACCATTTGGGTCTGGACAGCGTTACCTTCGCAGGTCTTCCCTTGGGACCTGTAACCCTGCTTGCAGACACAGTCGCTGGGTGAGGTGCTGCCGGGTTGGGAGGTGTGGTGCTGGTCAGGACACAGCAGGCAGGTGCTCAGGCCTCCTGGGGTGCCCTCCGGTTTGTAGGTGCCTGGTGGGCACGCTGTAAAGAGGAGACAGAGACAAAACACTTGGTGATAGACTAAACACACCTAGAAAAGTAATTAATTGAATGTAAAAGAAGGACTGACCACACACACGTAAATACTGTATACATACACAAACACAAAAACATATCCATGAGCAAATGCTGAGATCTCTGAGCTGTATTATAGTCCTATTGACTTGGCAGTTCTGCTTTGTGTTAGAAGCATCTGAGGCTGATCAGCCAAGTCAGGAAGCTGTCTGGTTATAGAGCTAGTGAGCTTGTTTTCAAACATTCCTCCATCTACAGATGTAGGATCTTAATTTGATCACCCTATTGTTTTGAGGTTTAAAAAGGCTTCTGAAGTTTGTAATTTCCACTTTGAAATTTCAGACTTGATTTTCCCTTACAAAAATATATCAACCCCTACAAAAATGTCCATTAATTATAATCCACATAATAATTCACATTTCCTTTTTCTGCAGGATTATTTTCCTGCTGTAGCAAACTGGTTCAAATTAAGATCCTACATCTGTACTGTACACACTAAATCATCCTCACAGAAAAGGATGGCCATCTCAATGTATCCCTTGTATTACAGACCAGTTAACTGTTCAGAAAGTCAGCAAATTGACCAGACTAATAGAAACAATCGTTATCTCCAACTCACTGTAATGGAATGGGCTACTTTATATACTCAATCAGCACTAATCAAATCAATGGCACACTGTATGGATTTAACAATAACATTTTGCAATATATACAGTACACAGCTATCAAGCGAGCTAGACCGTCTAGGTAGACTGTCTAAGTCTAAGTATGGGCGAAGGACAGAAAACACTGAGGTAGCTTGTTGTTGTAATCAGAACATACAGTACAGTGAGTGTTATAGAGCATCCATGGTGTTGATCTGACTAATTGGTGTTAAGAAGTAAATAACTCCCCAACACTCAGCTGGTGGTGTGACTTTCCAGGGTTGTTTTAGTGCCAAGGTCCCAGCAGCTGTAGTCTCTCTCTCTCTGTTTCTCTCCTCCCCTCTCTCTGTCTCCCTCCCCCTCTCTCTCTCTCTCCCTCCCCCCCTCTCTCTCCCATGCCCTGGTGTTAGGCCCTAGGTATCGCCACAGGAATGGATCCTCCATGCCAACACACACTCATTCCCCACCTAAGCACACCAGGGTCAGCCAAGTGCCATTAACCACCCACCCAATCAGCAGCCTGGAATAGCCCCCTCGCTCTCACCCACATTAAACATCAGCCATGTGTGGACTATGTGGTTCTAACTAACTGCTCTGCTGCTATTGGATCTGTGTGTGTACTTACATTTACGTCATTTAGCAGACGCTCTTATCCAGAGCGACTTACAGGAGCAATTAGGGTTAAGTGCCTTGCTCAAGGGCACAGACAGATTTTTCACCTAGTCGGCTCAGGGCTTAGAACCAGCAACTTTTCGGTTACTGGCACAGCACTCTTAACAACTAATCTACCTGCCTGATAACTGAAGTAGCCCATACATACTCAATGATTTCCACATTCTGCCTTTGAAGTCGGAGGTCAGACAGGCCTTACATAAGCAAGCAGCAGAACCTGAAGGTAAATATCTGAATGTCTTCTCATCGTTTACTTTGAGGCTCCTGGAACCCCTTTAATAGCCTCCATTTAAAGTTTACAGGAAGCCCAGTTATTTATACGTGAATAATATTTCACTTGTAGTGAAACAGTGGAAATACTGTTTAAATAAGTGTAATTTTAATTCCTGGACTGGAAACTTGGTCTGGACTGGCTGGTCGGCTGGCTCGGATGGACACTGGGATTAGTAACAGACTTGGGCTCGTATTCATACAGCATCTCAATGTAGGAGAATCTAGGTTCAATTTGGCCATTTAAATGATGAAGAATAGACAGGAGGATCTTAGATCAACACTCCAACTCTGAGACGCTTTGTGGATTTGGGCCCTGGAATATTCTCTACAGGGGGAGAGTTCAGAGGAACCAGACCTGCCTCTCACAGAGAAACACACTGTGTACTGGCAGCGAGGGAGAGGGAGGGAGAGAGAAGGAGGGATAGATAGAGGGAAAAGACGAAAGAGAGAAAGGTAGACTAATAACTCTGAGAACACCGGAATAAAAGACGGTGTTGGAAAAATAATGTTGTGAACTTCCTAAATGTGTACCAGCAAAATGTACTAGTGATATATGCTCCTAAGTGTGTATCGTATGAACTGAATGGGTCTCCATCCTTTCATGAGTTATGTTCAGAAATTCCATGAACTGACCTTAGCCAAGAAGACCAACTGATAGTGAATTTGAGACTGGAAAAGACTGATGGAAACCCTGAAAGTATATCAATAGCAAGAACCATGCAACACATCTGCTTCAGGCCGCAATGACCCACAAAGAGAGTGCTTTATATCTCCAAGTTACAAATCCACTGTCTGACTCCTATCTATACCCTCCTTTTGGGCAGGAAGTGGGCCGTGACGGGTCCAGTCCAGATGATCTGTACATTGGAGAGTGTGCGCCCAGGCCCAGGTTAAAATACCCTCACGGAGTGGAGCAGAATGGACCAACACCAGGGACTAATTGAAGTAGGAGAACAATGTGGATCAGGAGAAGGAGGTCTGCTGCTCTGCTAGCCAGCTGTGTGTCACATAACTCCTGAGTAATGAACTTCTAACCCTCTTCCTCCTGGAAACCCCAAAATGGAGGAGGAGGAAGACAATTACAGAGTGAGTTCCCCTCTTTCTCTGGGTCTGTGACCTCGCTCTCTCTGCTGCCTGAAATAAAGCAGACTTATTAAATCAGTTTGGTCAGGTTGTGTGAGAGAGAGTGAAGTGTTGTGTGTGTTTAACCCTGATGGTGATGAGGATTCTGGTGAAAGTGTTAGTTGAAAGCTCAGAGCTTGGCTTTCACACTTTAGCCTACTATTTAAATGTTTGAAACCGAATGATATCCCGACAGAAAGAAGAAAAGGTGTAGGTTTTGGGTCAATATTAATGGAAATGTGTGCGAGACGTCAATCCTCAAGTGCGTGTTGGTAGGATGCAACTTTGGCCAAAGATGTTAGGAGGACGTAATTGTCCATCTCTTTCAACACAATAACATCCAGTACCAGACAGATTCGTCTCCCTAATTTCTTCCTCATAAAATGATGAAGTAAATCATTTAGACTGGCTCGTGAACCCAACCATTGGAGCCAAAGAGGTCTCTAAAGAAGCGAAAGAAGTCACTATCACACGAGAATCTTCTTCATCTCTGGAGACCGTTGGGAGCCTGTATTCGATTAGTGGGATCGAAACAGACAAACGGAAACCCTGAAAGTGAATCCAGAAGAATACCCAACACATCTGCACATCTCAGTTCCCAATAACAGATAGAATAATTTATATCTCTGATTGACAGATTCGCTGAGTCTAACAAATTCCCCCCTCTGCGAAAAGTCCACTAGTGCTTTCCCATAGACTGTTAGTGTGTCTCTTCCTTAGTTAATCTTACTCTTCCCATGTGGGGAACAACGGGGGAACATACTACATAAATCACTGCTATTTTGTTTGTTCTCTGAAAATAGCCATAGCTATCCTTTTAAGTCTAGATAAAACGTTAAATACAAACATATCTTAAGCCTAATATCTACTGTACTGATGCACAGACGCAATCCCTGTGGTCCTCCTTTGTAAATGGGTGTACACTGTAGCCTAAACCCTACTGTATGCCTGTTCTCTTCTAAGACTAACAATTGAGACAGAACAAGTCAAACATACATCTAAACGGTCTCTAACTCTGGACCGCAGCCACACCACTTGTGGCCAGACAAGGCCTCTTGTTGTGATTCTGTCGGATGGGTTTTAAATCCCTGTGTTTTTAACAGAGAAAACAATGTTCACATCCAAGGACACTTTCTATTCTTAAAAATAACATGACTTCACATGGATGTTTAAGTCCCCAAACCGCCACTGAAAATGTCCAGCTAGCCGGGGGTAAAAAACCTAAAACATAAATTCACAAAGACCAAGGGACTGTAGCTACATAATAACATATTATACACCTCAATGTGACATATTGTCTCTAGGTCACCAGAGGAGTTCATACCAAAAAAAGTCAACTGATACCGCGGACGAATTAAGTTTGAGTATCCAGCACTCCTAGGGTCATAGGGCACACAAATAAATAACACACACACGCATACATACACACGCACACACACGCACACACACACACACACACACACTAACACACACCTCCAGTCCCCAATCGCTGACCCCTCTGTCATCTTTCTCAGTCACCCTTAAGTTAATAACCGTGACACCTGTGGCCTTCCACCCCTGGTTTCCATGACAACAGCACACACGCATAGCATTCCCTAATCATACAAAGGGCTTGCGGAATTCCGAGGCTATAGCCTAAGTCACACAACACTATAGAGCTGTAATGAACCACTGATATGAGGTCTGGTGTCGAGCTGTCCAGATGTCTGAGGAGGGGGGGATACAACGGCCCATCTGGCCAGGAACAGAGCATCGGTCTGGGGGGAGACTCTCATGGAAAAAAAACTCCCCGGATCTCTCTCTGGATCCTCCAGACTGGTGTCCTGGATGGGAACTGTCATCCAACATCTGTCTTTCCTTCCCTGTTTAGCTGCTTACTGCATCTCATCCCCATAGAAATCTGAGTTTACCCAAATTGCTACATACCTCTGGTGGATTTTCAAGGCCAGCCTGAGATATTCTGTCTTGCACATTATGGTTGTGTCCCAAATAGAAGCCTATTCCCTATATAGTGCACTACCTTCGACCAGGGCTTTGGGTGTCATTTGGGATGCAGACTATACACTCTTATAAAAAAAGATGCTATCTAGAACCTTAAAGGACCTTATAGGAGAGCCCTTTGAAGGTTACAGGAGGAACCTTTTTGGTTCCATGTAGAACCCTTTCTACAGAAGGTTCTACATGGAACCCAAAAGGGTTCTAACTGGAACCAAAAAGGGTTCTACCTGGAACCAAAAAGGGTTCTCCTATGGGGACAAAAGTGGAGCTGTGTTCACTCATATGGTTCCTGGTTTGGACTAATAGCAGAAAGTGAGTGAAACAGTGTATCGAGTATCTGAGAGAGCGAGAGAGAGAGAGAGAGAGAGAGAGAGAGAGAGAGAGAGAGAGAGAGAGAGAGAGAGAGAGAGAGAGAGAGAGAGAGAGAGAGAAAGAGAAAGAGAAAGAGAAAGAGAAAGAGAAAGAGAAAGAGAAAGAGAAAGAGAGAAAGAGAGAAAGAGAGAGAGAGAGAGAGAGAGAGAGAGAGAGAGAGAGAGAGAGAGAGAGAGAGAGAGAGAGAAAATACAAACCCTCCAACCCAAAAAGGCCTGTGGTGTTGATGGTATCCTCAATGAAATGATAAAATATACAGACCACATATTCCAATTGGCTATACTTAAACTCTTTAACAGCATCCTTAGCTCTGGCATCTTCCCCAATATTTGGAACCAAGGATTGATCACGCCAATAAAATTTGATCCCAATAACTACCGTGGGATATGCATCAACAGCAACCTTGGGAAAATCCTCTGCATTATCATTAACAGCAGACTAGTTCATTTCCTCAGTGAAACAATGTATTGAGCAAATGTGTTGGGGGAAAAACATACAACATTATAAAATCCATGTACACAAACAACAAGTGTGCAGTTAAAATTGGCAAAAAACACACACATTTCATTCCACAGGGCCGTGGGGTGAGACAGGGATGCAGTTTAAGCCCCACCCTCTTCAACATATATATCACCGAATTGGCGAGGCCACTAGAACAGTCTGCATCACCCGGCCTCACCCTACTAGAATCTGAAGTCAAACGTCTACTGTTTGCTGATGATCTGGTGCTTCTGTCACCAACCAAGGAGGGCCTACAGCAGCACCTAGATCTTCTGCACAGATTCTGTCAGACCTGGGCCATGATAGTAAATCTCAGTAAGACAAAAATAAAGGTGTTCCAAAAAAGGTCCAGTTGCCAGGACCACAAATACAAATTCCATCTAGACACCGTTGCCCTAGAGCACACAAAAAAGATTCATACCTCGGCCTAAACATCATTGCCACAGGTAACTTCCACAAAGCTGTGAACGATCTGAGAGACAAGGCAAGAAGGTCCTTCTATGCCATCAAAAGGAACATAAAATTCGACATACCAATTAGGATCTGGCTAAAAATATTTGAATCATTTATAGAACCCATTGCCCTTTATGGTTGTGAGGTCTGTGGTCCGCTCACCATCCAAGAATTCACAAAATGGGACAAACACCAAATTGAGACTCTGCATGCAGAATTCAGCAAAAATATCCTCTGTGTACAACGAAAATAATGCATGCAGAGCAAAATTAGGCCGATACCCGCTAATTATCAAAATCCAGAAAAGAGCCGTTAAATTCTATAACCACTTAAAAGGAAGTGATTCCCAAACCTTCCATAACAAAGCCATTACCTACAGAGAGATGAACTTGGAGAAGAGTCCCCTAAGCAAGCTGGTCCTGGGGCTCTGTTCACAATCACAAACAGACTCCACAGAGCCCCAGGACAACAACACAATTAGACCCAACCAAATCATGAGAAAACAAAAAGATAATTACTTGACACATTGGAAAGAATTTACAAAAAAAACAGAGCAAACTAGAATGCTATTTGGCCCTAAACAGAGAGTACACAGTGGCAGAATACCTGACCACTGTGACTGACACAAACTTAACGAAAGCTTTGACTATGTACAGACTCAGTGAGCATAGCCTTGCTATTGAGAAAGGCTGCCGTAGGCAGACCTGGCTCTCAAGAGAAGACAGCCTATGTGCACACTGCCCACAAAATGAGGTGGAAACTGAGCTGCACTTCCTAACCTCCTGCAAAATGTATGACCATATTAGAGACACATATTTCCCTCAGATTACACAGATCCACAAAGAATTCGAAAACAAACCCAATTTTGATAAACTCCCTTATCTACTGGGTGAAATACCACAGTGTGCCATCACAGCAGCAAGATTTGTAACCTGTTGCCACAAGAAAAGGGCAACCAGTGAAAAACAAACACCATTGTAAATACAACCCATATTTTTTATGTCCTGAACAAAAATATAAACGGAACGATTTTACTTCCCATTTGTATTTTAACTATTTGCACATTGTTACAACACTGTATATATACATAATATGACATTTTAAATGTCTTTATTCTTTTGGAACTTCTGAGTGTAATGGTTACTGTTAATTTGTATTGTTTATTTCACTTTTGTTTACTATATACTTCACTTGCTTTGGCAATGTTAACATACGTTTCCCATGCCAATAAAGCCCTTAAATTGAATAGAATTGAGAGAGAGGAAAGACCAAGAGAAAGAAAGATGAAGAGGGATGAGAAAGAGAGAGAGAGAGAGAGAGGCCCTTGTTCCAGAGTGCAGCTGCCGACTTCCTGAATCCTCCCCCCGTCCTGACCCCTGCCCCTGGGCCTCAGACGGAGCGTGTGCCCCCTCTTCATCACCTCTCCCTGCAGGACCTACCGCTGGACAGACCACAGAACACCCTGACACTAACACAACACCTACTGAGAGATGGGGTCAATGCTAAGGGAGAGGAGAGAGGGGGAGGAGGGAGAGGAGAGGAGAGAGAGAAAGAGAGAAAGAGAGAGAGAGAACAAAAATGTAGTGAGAAATAGGGGTCAGGGTGAAAGGAGAAGAGAGAATAGGGTGGAGAGAGAGAGAGAGAGAGAGAGAGAGAGAGAGAGAGAGAGAGAGAGAGAGAGAGAGAGAGAGAGAGAGAGAGAGAGAGAGAGAGAGAGAGAGAGAGAGAGAGAGAGAGAGAGAGAGAGAGAGAGAGAGAGAGAGAGAAAGAGAGAAGAGAGAGAGGGATAGAGTCCGAGAGGCCCTCAGACAAGAGTGCATTCTAAAAATAGGGTGAATTAAGAGTAAGAAAGGACATACACGTGTGAAGCTTGCGTATGCAGTGAGCATATTTGTGTGCATGTGTGTGCATGTGTGTGAGTGTGTATGTCTAGCGCAGGGTTCCCCAACTGGCGGCCCGTGATTTTTCTGAGCAAAATTATTATTTACATTTTCATTGTTGGACATTAAGGACTAAAAAAACACCAGGAAATCAGCTCGAAGTGATTTAAATTTTAGGAAATCTGTTCCCAAGTATTCCCACACATAATAGGCTGCATTTACACAAGCAGCCCAATTCTTATCTTTTTTACACTAATTGGTCTTTTGACCAATCACATCAGATCATTTTCTGAGCTGATATGATTGGTCAAAAAGACCAATTAGTGAGAAAAAAAGATCAGAATTGGACTGCCTGTGTAAACGCAGCCATAGAGAGACATACTGTATGTGATCGTATCCTAATCTAATCAAGGTTTGAAATTATTATGTTCTAGTCAAATATAGTTTTTGTTTGGGGTTCATGTGGTCAATTATTTGTAATTATGTTCTGGCCCCCAGAGGTGTAAAGTACTTAAGTAAAAATACTTTTAAGTACTACTTAAGTAGTTTTTTGGGGTACTGTACTTTACTTTACTATTTATATTTTTGACAACTTT